>NC_056727.1:920345422-920375837 GCF_019279795.1 Protopterus annectens | reverse complement strand
AACAACTGAATCTACTAAACCTCCCCAGAAAAGGATCTGGCTTACTAACACATAACATAAACCTAAGAAGCATACTCAACATTCAAGAATTGCACGCTACCCTTTTACGTTACTCTCCAGACACAGCTCTTATTACAGAGACCTGGCTTAAGCTTAAAGCAGATGATAACAACAATGAAATACTAACCCCTCCCCTGAGTACAACATCTATAGCATGACAGCAAAACTAAAAGTGGTGGTGGTATTGCTCTACTATGCAAAAACTGCTTTACACTTGACATTGTTGACCATTCTCCTCCTGCTTTCAACAATGCAGAGACCCTATTCACCAGACTAAAAATCAACTCAAAGAAATACATAAATATAATCAGAGTCTATGCCCCCTCCCCTGGCAATAATATTAATACACTAGAATCTAGCTTACACTGGACAAAAAGTACCCTTCCCTAGGAAACAATCATAATGGGAGACTAATATCAATTGGTCCTCCTGCAACTCATCTCATCCTACCAAGCACATCAACCTCCATGGCTTCACTCAAATAATTCAAACCACAACTAGAACAGATAAAGTAACAAAAAAGGAGTCCATCCTTGACTGGATCCTTACCAACTGACTTGTACTATCCCATCACTCTGGCTGCTTCCCAGACTCTCTTAGCAATTACCTCCCCACCTTCATTCTTCAGCACCAAATAAATCCAATAAATGTCACCTCCTTACAACAAATTCACTACACAAAACTTTGTGGCTGCAAGGGGTTCAAAGAATGAGCCCCTGGCGGCGTTTATTGATCATGGGACTAAAAAAGTTCTAACTGAAGTACCCCATATATTAAGAGATTCCTGGCATTGCTTAGAAAGACTAAGGGAGGTAAAGAATATGACCAAAAATGATAGTTTTCTGACAATAGATGTTGTCAATCTTTTTTCGGTAATTCCACACAGTGAAGGTTTGGAATTGTTTGCTGCTAGTTTAAATTCTAGTAGACTTATTGATAAAAATAGAGTGAATTTGTATTGTGACTTGATGGAATGTGTATTGAACAATAATTTCATCAAGTTTGAAGGAGAAATCTATAAGCAATGCTCGGGTGTTGCTATGGGGGCTAAGTGTGCTCCGATATACGCCAATTTGGTGTTGCTTGCTTGGGAAAAAACTTTTGTTTTTGCTTCAGAATATATGAACAATATCATATTGTACAATAGATTTTTGGATGATCTTTTGATCATATGGAAAGGGGGTGAAGTTCTTGCCAGGGAATTTGTAGAATATTTAAATGGTACCACTGATTACTTAAAATTTACCTTTTCATGGAATTCGGAGATTATCAATTATTTGGACATTAATATTTCAAAAACTGAGAATGGGATGGCAAGCACAATTTATAGGAAGGACAACTATTCAAATTCCTTACTACATTTTTCGAGTTGCCACCCTTTCCATCAGCGGAAGGGATTAATAAAAGGACAGATGGCACGCATTTCTAGGCTAGTGAGTGACAATGAGGTATTTAGACTAGAAATTTATAAACTGATTGGAATGCTATTGGGGCGAGGCTATCCCATTAGTTTATTAAGGAGAGTTAAGAAAGAAATATATAAAAAAAGACGTAGTGTTTATGTCCCTATCTTAAAGGGTGAATGTGTGGTTGAGATGGAAAGCCAAAGTGCATTTGAATTGTTAAGTGATGACAACAGCATTAATGATCCTGATGGTCCTTGTTTTATTATCAAGTATAGTGACAAATCTAAGGAATTATGTTCAGTTGTGAGGAATGTATGGGACTACTGTTTGAACACTGAATTGAAGAAGGTGGTGGGGGGCAAACCTGCAATAGTGTATAGTAGGGGACCAAACTTGAAGGACATGCTTGAAATGAACAGGCGTTATGGTAGATCAAGGATGAGTAAATGTGGAAACTGTAGATGTTGCAGGTTTATAGCAGATGGTCCCTACGTGGCAATTTCTGGATATAAATTTACTTTGTCTTGTCCAGGAATTTGTAATTGTAATACAAAAAATCTAGTTTATGTGGCCAACTGTATATCCTATGAGGCATTTTATGTCGGGATGACTACCCGTAGATTAAGGGATAGGATTCCTGAGCATCTTAGATCTATTAAAAATAAAGACATTCACAATGCTTTGTATTTGCACACTATTGAGTGCAAAAATTTCAAAAAATTCATGTTTTTTGTTATAGACAAGGTTTCCTTGGATAGTGGGGGTGACATTAAAAACAGGGTAGCTTTAAAGGAAATGGAATGGCAATTTAGGTTAAATGCTATGTGCTACCCTGGGCTTAATGATTACATCTCTATAAAACCTCTTTTGGTACACTGATCGCAGGTTCTATAAATATAAATTTGGCATTTTTATATATGTTTGTACTACAAATTACAAATTATAGAATGAATATTGTAAATGATTATTATGAAATTAATATTATATATATTTTTATAAACAAATATACACAAATATATTGCAGAAGCACCAAAGCCCAATAAACTTCTTCTCTGAGTGGAATAAAGTACCTCTCCGTTTACATCAAATGTTCCTTTATTGCTGACCAACAAGTGAAAAATACACAAAAAGTTAATCACTCCGTAGTAGAGAAATCCAAAGAGACAACCAAAAGATAAATCAAGCGCTTTCACCCGTTACTATGACGGGCTTTCTCAAGATGCACTACTAAAAGCTCTGTGTGCTTATATACAATATTTGTAAAACAATTAATCAATTAAAATAATTGTAGCAATCAAAATAAATCAATTACAAGACACAAATTCTTTCCTATTTAAAGCAATATCACATTCATAATGTTTGGCTCCATTACGTTTTAGTCAGAACATGTTCAGAACACTTTCATCATATTAATTTTATTTCACTATTAATTATGCTTTCTACTCTTTTTAATTATGGATAATTTGTGTTATGTGCGTAACTGTATGTAAGCCAAACTCAACCCTTACAGTTGTTGTGAATGTTTATCTACGCTTGTAAATGCGTTCACCAAAAGTTTTTTTATGTAAACAGATTTCGCTAATATATTGTTCACAGCTGCTATATTTTTGCCAAAAAAACACTTCGTGAATGTATTTGGAATCAAGGAGACCTTCGTCCTTTCTCCAACAGTTTCCCCGTGTTACCTGTGAATACACCGAGCACTCTGCAAAAAACTGAATACTAACATTTTCACGGTTGCTGTGTGTTTTAGCCTGCCAACGCTGTTGCGGTATCATCTAAATGTTTGTTCTTACAAAATAGAGCCATAAA
Organism: Protopterus annectens; assembly: GCF_019279795.1. Taxonomy (NCBI): domain Eukaryota; kingdom Metazoa; phylum Chordata; order Ceratodontiformes; family Protopteridae; genus Protopterus; species Protopterus annectens. Next base: position 920,372,559 of record NC_056727.1, on the reverse strand, counting down.
GGAAATGCAAAATGTTTGTAAAATGTTAATATACTGAACTAATAATTATTATTATTCCTTAAGTTTTAATCGTTAAATTTTAATAAAAATAAGTTAAAATTTTAAATTAAGAACTTGCAACTAAATTATTTATTATTTTCTATCCGGGAGGTATGTTATTCAGCTCCGTTAAATGTAATGTTGTTTCAGGACTACTGTGTTGTTCTCACAGTAAAACAACCTTTGTACTAAAAACATAATTAATGCTATTAACCTTAAATCTAACAAATCAATTGAAAATGAATAAAATAAATATGTAAATAAATATTATTATATTATATTATATTAAATTAACTATGGTTAATAATTAATTAATAAATATTAAATATGTATTAAATATTAAATTAGCATATAAAAAATCACCTTAGTGTTGTAAATATTATTATAGATATTAATGGGTATTGTTTGTTCATAAAAATACTATCAATTAATTGTGATTTAAATGAAAATTGATTGGGAATGAATCAAGAATTTAAAATAAAATAAAATACAATCAAATATAAAATAGATTAAGAGAGTGTAAATATAATTATTTAATCATATGGGACAATAATCCTTACCTTGTAATGCATCTCACCTATTAATAAAACTTTAGCCCCCTTAACAAAATATGCACTATTGCATTAAAATTAGGTGAAACCTCATCTATGAAGTCACTAAGTATAATAAATACAAAGTGTGTATTCTTAAAATAATTCAACCTATTACTTTAACTTTTTTTGAACAAATAAATTGTTCTTAATTATTTTCGGTTGAAAATTGATGGAAATTTGTTTAAAATCTTATGGGTTTGTTATTATAATTTTGCCCTTCTTAATTTAAGGAGGCTAGAGATACTAATAGCTTCATTAAGTCCTGGAGGTTTTGATGCATTTAGTCTTAATTGCCAATTTAATTCTTTGAATTCTAAGGAAGTTTCCCAATCACCCCCTCTAGGGTTAAGGGGTACCTGTTCAATTACTATAAATTTTAATGTCATTTTGGGGCAATTGGTAAGATGTTTAACAAAAGCATTCGTTTCTTTCTTTTTCCGAATGTCATAAATATGTTCGTAAATTCTTTTACGTAATGCTCTTTCAGATTTGCCCACATAAAAACTCTCACATTCCTGACAAATTCCTAAATAAATAATGCCTTTTGAACCACAGTTGCAATAACTTGTTGGCTTCAAGGTGAATTTCCTTGATTTAATGTAATAGGCATTAGTTTCAACAATAAAAGAACATTGTTTGCAACTATTACATTTATATGTACCAATCTTGCCACCTTTGTTAACAAGTTGCAATGGTGGTTGTTTTTCAAACATGTTTTTCAGATTAAAATTTCTTGCATTTGCAAACATTGGTCTATCTGGCACCCATTTTTTTGTATCGTCATTTGTAGTCAAAATGGGCCAGTATTTGTTAACCATTTTCTTTAGCTGATCAGTATCATTGTTAAAAGTACAACTGAAAATTGTTTGAGAAATGGGGGAATTCATTTTAGCATCAAGAATAGGGTTCGCTAAGCCAAGTGGTTCTGTATCTGTGCCCAGCAATGGGCTGTATATGCCTATTCTTCCTTTTATAACTTCTTGGTACATTTTCTCTATTAGTGTCAAAGGGTAACCTCTCTCTGAAAAAAGTTTTGTAAGCATTTGGGCTTCATCAAAAAATTTTTTGTCAGTATTACACATTCTTGAAGCCCTAATAAATTAGCCTTTGACAATACCCTTCTTCTGTGAAAAAGGGTGGGCACTACTGAAATGGAGATGTGTTAGAGAAGGTTGGTTTTCTGTAAATAGAAGACTCAAACAATTGTGAGTCCATGTTTTTCACTAATAATACATCTAAATAATTCATCTGAATTTCACTAACATTAGATGTAAATTTCAGAAAACTTGTAGTCTCATTTATGTGTAGCAAAAAAGTTTCCAAACTTGCTTTACTACCTTCCCATAAAATACATATATCATCCAGGTACCTCCTGTAGTGTAAAATATTGTTTTTCCATTGCGTTGGAAACACAAATTCATTTTCCCAATGACAGAGAACTAAATTTGCATATGCTGAGGCACATGGTGAACCCATGGCAACACCTTTGTTTTGTTTGAAGAATTCCCCATTAAAATAAATAAAATTATTGTTTAAAATAATACCCATAAAATCTGATAATAAATTTATGGTGTTATTGCTAAAATTTGAGTATTTGATTAAAATTTCATTGAACCATTGTATACCAATATCATGTGGTATGCTAGGAAAAAGGTCTGTTACATCAATTGTCACTAAGAAGTCAACTTTTGTAAAATAACTCTCCTTAATGCTTTTTAGGAATTCCCAAGAATCTTTGCAAATGTGTTGTATTGTTGTTATAGTCTTTTTAAGCGTTGCATCAACAAATTTACCTAGGGGTTCCGTGATACTGCCTGAACCTGCAACAATAGGTCTAAACTTTAATGGTTCTAACCCCTTGTGTACCTTGGGTATCCCAAAAATTACTGGTGTAAGTGGTTTATTAACTATTAAATAGTTGTAGAGTTTTTCATTAATGACTCCTTGTAGTAACATGTCATACAAAATATGTTTAATCCTAGCATATGCAATGTTCAACTCATTTAATGAAAGGGTGCTATACTGTTCTGTGTCCTGAAGCATATTGTGAATAACTTCCTCATATTCAGTTTTATACATTAAAACAACACCCCCTCCTTTATCCGGTTTCATTACCCTTATCTGCTCATCCCTTAATTGTTTAATGAGTGTAAAGCAGTTTTGGGGTAAATTTTGTTTAAAGACACTTTGTCTGGGTAAACTCCTTATTTCAGTTTCCATCAGGTCTTCAAAGATTTTCACAACAGGATGAAGGGGTGGGTTAAAAGTACTTGACCTACTGACTAAATCTCTTGGGAAATACTTCCCTTTAAAGAAAATATCCAAGTTTAACTGTCTTGTAAATAGTTTGAATTCTAAAATGGTCTTGGTTGTGTCAATACCTTTAGATGGAACAAAGTGAAAACCCTTTGTGAATAAATCAAAGTGTGTATCGTTCACATGATTTTCTGTAAAATTGAAAATAGTGAAATTATTCTTGGTCTCAATTACACATAAGGGTGGGTGTGTTTGGGGTAAAATATTCCCATTTGGTGACAACATGTTCATCTGCGTTGTTTCCCCCACGCTTGCTGGTTCTGGAACTGTGCTCTGTTCCCTTGCCTGCGTTGGGGAAATTGAAAACCCTGATTGTTGTCATTTTTTGGGGTATTGTTGCTCATATTATTGTTGCTGTTGTGTTTTTGAGCTAGTCTTTCACTGCGTCTTAAAGTCTCAGTCAAGGGTGTATCATCATTTAAATTTTGAAAAGATGGGGGCCCTCCATTTTTGTTCATATACCTGGTAGACCAGTTTTGTTTGTTGGAATAACATTGTGCTATCCCATTCTTATAGTCATTTAAATCTCTTTCTAACTTTTTGACTTTTCTTTCTATAATTCTAACACAGTACTGGTCGACCTCATAAAAAACATTATTATAATCTTTTTTAATCCTAGAAAAAGAAACATCAGTGTTAATAGAGTCATTGATTGTATTTAACTCTTCTAACAACATATCAGCTTTCTTTTCATAGTCTTTGACCATTAGATGTAACATTTCAAGTCCAGTACAGTCAAAAAGTTCTGAAATCTCTTTATGGAGGTCTGAACCAACAGTAGCATTGTTCGGAAACTTGTTGATCCGAAGACCTCTAGGCACCCTCTTTACTTTAATACATTCCTGTAAGTAGTCTATTTCAAGTTTTGCTGCTTTAAAAGAATATAATTTATCACTAAACAGTGAAAAGTCAGAGTCTATTTTATTATTAGTTGTGAGGTTGTTGTGTACAGTACCTGCTGAAAAGGCAAATTGCTTGTTAGACCAAGCATCGAAGTTAAAAGTTCTCTGTGTGTTCTCCGTTGTAGGAATAGCCATTTGGTGTTGGGACATCAATTCCTTTCTGTGCGAAGTATTAGGCTGCTGTTCCGAAACGCCAGAAAAAGGTAATTCGCGTACACTGGTTCTATTCGCGCCAAATTCCTGCTCCTGGTTTGCAGCAATTCTGCTGCCGGAGTTGGTGTAACTGTCTTTCACGGAGTTTGAAAGTTGTGTAAGAAGTTGAATTACTTGCCGAAATTTAGACCTGGTGACTGGAACGTCATCCGCTACATCACTAAGGATAAGAGGTGTTCCCTGGAAGTCGGAAACCTCGGTGCCTTCCGCCATAGCAAACACCAAACACTGAAACACGAACTAGGTCCCAATAAGCAACGAAAAGTAATTGCAGAAGCACCAAAGCCCAATAAACTTCTTCTCTGAGTGGAATAAAGTACCTCTCCGTTTACATCAAATGTTCCTTTATTGCTGACCAACAAGTGAAAAATACACAAAAAGTTAATCACTCCGTAGTAGAGAAATCCAAAGAGACAACCAAAAGATAAATCAAGCGCTTTCACCCGTTACTATGACGGGCTTTCTCAAGATGCACTACTAAAAGCTCTGTGTGCTTATATACAAGGTAAGGATTATTGTCCCATATGATTAAATAATTATATTTACACTCTCTTAATCTATTTTATATTTGATTGTATTTTATTTTATTTTAAATTCTTGATTCATTCCCAATCAATTTTCATTTAAATCACAATTAATTGATAGTATTTTTATGAACAAACAATACCCATTAATATCTATAATAATATTTACAACACTAAGGTGATTTTTTATATGCTAATTTAATATTTAATACATATTTGATATTTATTAATTAATTATTAACCATAGTTAATTTAATATAATATAATATAATAATATTTATTTACATATTTATTTTATTCATTTTCAATTGATTTGTTAGATTTAAGGTTAATAGCATTAATTATGTTTTTAGTACAAAGGTTGTTTTACTGTGAGAACAACACAGTAGTCCTGAAACAACATTACATTTAACGGAGCTGAATAACATACCTCCCGGATAGAAAATAATAAATAATTTAGTTGCAAGTTCTTAATTTAAAATTTTAACTTATTTTTATTAAAATTTAACGATTAAAACTTAAGGAATAATAATAATTATTAGTTCAGTATATTAACATTTTACGAACATTTTGCATTTCCTTTATGGCTCTATTTTGTAAGAACAAACATTTAGATGATACCGCAACAGCATTGGCAGGCTAAAACACACAGCAACCGTGAAAATGTTAGTATTCAGTTTTTTGCAGAGTGCTCGGTGTATTCACAGGTAACACGGGGAAACTTTTGGAGAAAGGACGAAGGTCTCCTTGATTCCAAATACATTCACGAAGTGTTTTTTTGGCAAAAATATAGCAGCTGTGAACAATATATTAGCGAAATCTGTTTACATAAAAAAACTTTTGGTGAACGCATTTACAAGCGTAGATAAACATTCACAACAACTGTAAGGGTTGAGTTTGGCTTACATACAGTTACGCACATAACACAAATTATCCATAATTAAAAAGAGTAGAAAGCATAATTAATAGTGAAATAAAATTAATATGATGAAAGTGTTCTGAACATGTTCTGACTAAAACGTAATGGAGCCAAACATTATGAATGTGATATTGCTTTAAATAGGAAAGAATTTGTGTCTTGTAATTGATTTATTTTGATTGCTACAATTATTTTAATTGATTAATTGTTTTACAAATATTGTATATAAGCACACAGAGCTTTTAGTAGTGCATCTTGAGAAAGCCCGTCATAGTAACGGGTGAAAGCGCTTGATTTATCTTTTGGTTGTCTCTTTGGATTTCTCTACTACGGAGTGATTAACTTTTTGTGTATTTTTCACTTGTTGGTCAGCAATAAAGGAACATTTGATGTAAACGGAGAGGTACTTTATTCCACTCAGAGAAGAAGTTTATTGGGCTTTGGTGCTTCTGCAATTACTTTTCGTTGCTTATTGGGACCTAGTTCGTGTTTCAGTGTTTGATACACAAATATATGTTTAAAAATTACATTAGATTGACAGTTTTTTGTTAGGAACACTGTATATGACATATGTACTTAATAAATGTTTTTATTAATTATTATTATTTTATCAGTATATATTGTTTCAACAAGTTATCTAATACAATTCAGTTTTTAAAGTTTAGTGCAATATTAAAATGTGAAGGTATCAAGTTTTATGCACTAGGTTTTCTAGGGTGAGTGTATATATGTGTTTCAAAAGGTCTTGAGTGGTTAGATTGTTTGATTGTTTTATTGACAAATTAATTAATCATTCAATGAATTGTTCACAGTATATAGGAAGGCTTTTGTAACAGCAATATGACTCTGATGATGCCTGGTATGGTGAAAGCGCTACGTCTGTTAATAAATTTTCTTATGGTGGATTATCCTGGTGTCCTGCCTTGAATTGTTCCTGTTGCTGTGCTGGATTCTTCAGTTTTGAGGGGTTATTTGCCGTTGGATTTGATTGTTTTATTCGTCTGTGCCCTTGTGTTGGGACTTCTTTTGTGCTAAACTTTTTGATCGGCTGTGCCTCCCAGTGCTGTCGGATTTGGGCTGCAATGGAAGCTGTGTTAAAAGAGTTGGCAGGTGTAGTGGACAAGCTTCTCAAAGCGTACGCTAGTAGCAACGAGGTCAAGAATGATGGAGTGGAAGCTCAGGACGAGGGGGTTATTCCCTCGGATACACAGGTCGATTTATTCACACTACACTCACCTCTGGCGAGCTCTATTGAGCCTGGGCAAGTGCCAAATGTCTCAAAAGTGCCTAGTACGTACAGCGGAGCAGTTTCCAACAAAACGTCAGGGGTTCCACGGCAACCAAACGTGATGGTGCAAGGTTTGGTTGCAACTCAGACGCCTTTGGCAAGAGCAGAACCCGTTCTGCAAATGGAGTCGTGGTTTCAGGCTCCTGTTTTCGGTGACAACAGCACTAATTTGGAGAGATTTGGAGCTGGTTTCCCTACGTTAAAAGAACAGAGTTTTCAGTTCAACAAACTGTGTACCAAATATAGGGCTATGCAGTTGGACAACTGGTTTCTGCTTCAATCGAAGGAGCGGAAGCAAGTTCCAAAGGGTTTGAGGGTTTGGAAATTACCCATGGGGATAGACTGTGAATCGAAAGCTTACGAAGAGTTAATTTAGCTTTTTGACAAAACAGGTATGGAGCTCATTGACATTATTATAGATAATAACAACTGTAAAATGTGCTCTATAAAGAATGATATTACCAAGCTGCATTTGAGTATTACAACTGACTTGCTTTTTCAGCAGCATCAAGCGAGTTTTGAGAAGGTGTTAAAAGATCTAGACAGTTATGTGCAGCAAAGCAAAAAGGTTAAAAGTAAAAAGTTGGTGAGAGATACCAATGATTATGCCACTAACAATGTTTATCCCCTTGGTAACAAGTGGTCTAGGCAAACTTTTAACCAATTTGGAAAAGTCAATAAGTCGCAAAACCTAGACAATGGGGAATATTGTGACAAGGGTGATGATGAAGTCCCTAGGGGAGATGACAAAGTTTTTTTGGACAATTACACAGGGCCACGGAGGTCCAAGAGACTTTTGAATCAAGGGGAAAGAACAACTTATTATCCACGATGGGGACAACACAGGGGGAGGGGGGTTATTATCAGTAGTTAATGTATTGAGTGATGTTTGTATTGCTGAATCTAATTGTTGTTTTAATAATGTTTTATGTGACTTTAATGCGCAGAGGTTTAATACTGTGGAGTCTGTTGACAATTCATTGAGTGTTAGTGTTGATGAAATGTATGTTATGCATGAATTTTGGTGGGGGAAACTGATGAATTGCAAATTAATGAAGTTTTTTATGGATGTAATAACAATGAGGTTAAGAACTCTGATGAGTTTATTCATTTGCATTTTAATGAGTATAATAGTGATGCCACATATGATTTTTCTGATGTGGTTTTATCTAACACTGGTGGTGATTTGGCCTTGTCTAGTAATGTAATTTTGAATACAGACATCAATAAGAGTGTTTTTTGTACTGAACTGGCTGTTGTTGACAATATCTTAGGTGGTGACATAGGTGTGCAAGAGGTCAAGGATAGTCATGTCATGTATGGCAATTTACATTGTACTATTTTTAAGCAAAAAGGCTTTACGATTTACAACTATACAGAAGTTGAGATAGGGGCTACTCATTTTGAACTATTTGCGAAGGGTTTAAGTTTTAAGCTGGATGTTGCACATGCTTTATCCAGTTTAAAACTATTTGTGAGGAGGTTGAACCTTCAGAAATATTTCTGTGATAAGCAAAACTTTAATATAGGTGTGAATAATACCCTTGACATGGTAGCATCTTCAAAATTAAGAAGAAAAAGTACTTTTAATCCACCCACTTGTCCGGAACTTGCGTTTTTTGAAAAATTGTTGGAATTTGAGTTTAGGAGAATTTGTGCATCTCCTTGGAGTGGGGTTGACAATTTGTCTAAGAATGAAAGAATATTGCTTAATGAGTTTAAGAATTCTAACAATGTGAGGTGCATGAAACAGGACAAGGGGGGTGGAATGGTGCTTATGAATAAAATTGATTATTATACTTCTATGTCTAGGGTATTAAATGACCAAAGTATTTATTCTCTGGCATCCATTAATGAAGTTAACCGGGCGTACTCTAAAATTGATATGTTTTTGTACGATGCACTTTTCCAGGCTATGATAAGTGAAACGGAGTATGACTACTTAACAGTTAAGAACCCAGTTTTGCCATGTATATTTGGAATACCCAAGGTACACAAGGGTATTAGTAATTTACAATTCAGACCAATAGTGGCTGCAAGGGGTTCAAAGACTGAGCCCCTGGCGGCGTTTATTGATCATGGGACTAAAAAAGTTCTAACTGAAGTACCCCATATATTAAGAGATTCCTGGCATTGCTTAGAAAGACTAAGGGAGGTAAAGAATATGACCGAAAATTATAGTTTTCTGACAACAGATGTTGTCAATCTTTTTTCGGTAATTCCACACAGTGAAGGTTTGGAATTGTTTGCTGCTAGTTTAAATTCTAGTAGACTTATTGATAAAAATAGAGTGAATTTGTATTGTGACTTGATGGAATGTGTATTGAACAATAATTTCATCAAGTTTGAAGGAGAAATCTATAAGCAATGCTCGGGTGTTGCTATGGGGGCTAAGTGTGCTCCGATATACGCCAATTTGGTGTTGCTTGCTTGGGAAAAAACTTTTGTTTTTGCTTCAGAATATATGAACAATATCATATTGTACAATAGATTTTTGGATGATCTTTTGATCATATGGAAAGGGGGTGAAGTTCTTGCCAGGGAATTTGTAGAATACTTAAATGGTACCACTGATTACTTAAAATTTACCTTTTCATGGAATTCGGAGATTATCAATTATTTGGACATTAATATTTCAAAAACGGAGAATGGGATGGCAAGCACAATTTATAGGAAGGACAACTATTCAAATTCCTTACTACATTTTTCGAGTTGCCACCCTTTCCATCAGTGGAAGGGATTAATAAAAGGACAGATGGCACGCATTTCTAGGCTAGTGAGTGACGATGAGGTATTTAGACTAGAAATTTATAAACTGATTGGAATGCTATTGGAGCGAGGCTATCCCATTAGTTTATTAAGGAGAGTTAAGACAGAAATATATAAAAAAAGACGTAGTGTTTATGCCCCTATCTTAAAGGGTGAATGTGTGGTTGAGATGGAAAGCCAAAGTGCATTTGAATTGTTAAGTGATGATAACAGCATTAATGATCCTGATGGTCCTTGTTTTATTATCAAGTATAGTGACAAATCTAAGGAATTATGTTCAGTTGTGAGGAATGTATGGGACTACTGTCTGAACACTGAATTGAAGAAGGTGGTGGGGGACAAACCTGCAATAGTGTATAGTAGGGGACCAAACTTGAAGGACATGCTTGAAATGAACAGGCGTTATGGTAGATCAAGGATGAGTAAATGTGGAAACTGTAGATGTTGCAGGTTTATAGCAGATGGTCCCTACGTGGCAATTTCTGGATATAAATTTACTTTGTCTTGTCCAGGAATTTGTAATTGTAATACAAAAAATCTAGTTTATGTGGCCAACTGTATATCCTGTGAGGCATTTTATGTCAGGATGACTACCCGTAGATTAAGGGATAGGATTCCTGAGCATCTTAGATCTATTAAAAATAAAGACATTCACAATGCTTTGTATTTGCACACTATTGAGTGCAAAAATTTCAAAAAATTCATGTTTTTTGTTATAGACAAGGTTTCCTTGGATAGTGGGGGTGACATTAAAAACAGGGTAGCTTTAAAGGAAATGGAATGGCAATTTAGGTTAAATGCTATGTGCTACCCTGGGCTTAATGATTACATCTCTATAAAACCTCTTTTGGTACACCGATCGCAGGTTCTATAAATATAAATTTGGCATTTTTATATATGTTTGTACTACAAATTACAAATTATAGAATGAATATTGTAAATGATTATTATGAAATTAATATTATATATATTTTTATAAACAAATATACACAAATATATGTTTAAAAATTACATTAGATTGACAGTTTTTTGTTAGGAACACTGTATATGACATATGTACTTAATAAATGTTTTTATTAATTATTATTATTTTATCAGTATATATTGTTTCAACAAGTTATCTAATACAATTCAGTTTCTAAAGTTTAGTGCAATATTAAAATGTGAAGGTATCAAGTTTTATGTACTAGGTTTTCTAGGGTGAGTGTATATATGTGTTTCAAAAGGTCTTGAGTGGTTAGATTGTTTGATTGTTTTATTGACAAATTAATTAATCATTCAATGAATTGTTCACAGTATATAGGAAGGCTTTTGTAACAGCAATATGACTCTGATGATGCCTGGTATGGTGAAAGCACTAAGTCTGTTAATAAATTTTCTTATGGTGGATTATCCTGGTGTCCTGCCTTGAATTGTTCCTGTTGCTGTGCTGGATTCTTCAGTTTTGAGGGGTTATTTGCCATTGGATTTGATTGATAGAATTAAATCCAACTCTGCTCCTTGGCTTACCACAGAGACAAGATCACTTTTAAAAGAAAGAGATAAAGCATGGAAAATATGGCTCCACAATAAAACAGCAACTAATAGACAGAAATACCTTGAACTAAGAAATAAAACAAACAAAACAAAACAAATCAGACAATGAAAAAATGCACTATAATGACATTCAATCTAAAACAAAAATAACCCACAGATGTTCTGGTCTATCATTAATAAAATTCTGCAACCAGGCAAAATTGGCACACCCTCCCCATCTATCAATAACTCTACTGATAATATCGCTACTCAGCTTAACAAATACTTTACTGAATCTATTCTAGCCCTCACAAACAATAAATGACCCTCATCTTCTCCCAACTTCATATCCTCAGCTCAGAATAACAAATACTTTTCCCTACAACCAGTCTTAACAAAAACTATAAAAAATAACTATATAAACTCAAACTCACAACTATTGCAGCAGATACATCTGCTGAATTTCTTAAAATTGCAGCTGAAGCCATTTCATATCCATTCTCTATACTAATTAATCTGTCCATTCCTAATCATATTCTTATATAATTCCATTCCACAAAGGAGAGAACTCTACAGAATTACCAAACTACTGACCTACTGCCATTTTAACACCATTATCAAAAATACTAGAAAGATGCATATATTCGCAAATTCTAAACCATCTCAAAGAGCAAACTTCTGGCAAATACACAACATGGTTTCCACCCTATTCAGAGCACTACCACAGCCCTTATCAGCTTTACAAATACAATTAATCAGCATGGAAATGAAGGCAACCTAGTTTCTTCTATATTTCTGGATCTCTCTAAAGCATTTGATACTGTTTCATATAATAAACCTCTATCTACACTTTCTGAACTAAATCTAAGCTACTCCACACTTGCTTGATTCCCGAACTATTTATCAGATCACAGACAGGCAGTTAAATGGCAAAATGACCTGTCTTCCCATCTTCCTCTTACCTTAGGGGTCCCAAAAAGATCTATAATTGGTCTGCTTTTATTTACCATATTTACCAACAATCTCCCTGCGGTCGAGTGGCGTTCGGAAGACATGCGTGAATGGGCTTGCCTTCGCTGAAGGTTGGACATCGGGCTAGCAACTCAGAACCATAAAAATCTACTGCCAGTCATTAGCTGTCCGGAGTTCCGCTGTGGTGACCCTTAACCGGGAAAAGCTGAAAAGACAAACAAATCAACAATCTTCATACAGCCACCCTCCGTGCTACCTTACTTCAATATATGGATGATTCTACTCTATAATCTTTTTGACCTCATCACTTCAGCAGCTTCAAAAAATTATACATGAATCCTTTACTACAGTGGAATCCTGGTTATGCAATGCACAGCTCATACTTATCCCAAATAAGACTAAGCTGATATTGTTTCACTCCACAAAAGCCAATACCCCCCCATTCTTAATCATTTCAAGTAACAATACCCACATTTTACCAGTCCCCAAACCAAACTTCTAGGTGTAATCATAGATCAAAACGTGAAGTTCAACTTAAAAAATGTAGATAAAATAACCCAGAACCCTTTACAGATGTAAAAAATACCTCACTAACAATACAAAGATCATTACTGCTAGAACCCATCTAATCTCACCCCTTTTATAAGCATCCCCAATATTCACCAAACTCGAGATCAGACTTAAGCAAATTAAAAACTCGTTATAACAAAACAGAAAATTTTGCAAATGATTCAGCTTATCGATCTCATCTCTGCCAAGCCTTTAAACAACTATCTTGGTTAGAACCACCCATTTGTTCACCCTTAACCAGCTTACAATTGCCCATCAGATACTTTACCATCCAGAAAAAAAAACACTAGCCTTACAAGTCATATTAAGCCACTATTTAAACAACCACTTACTAAGATCCAGCAACAATCACTAATTAACATTACCAGAAGTAAGAACAGTGCTGGTGATTACATGTATTCCAACTACAATGCAAAACCTGGAACACTATGTCTCTTAATATTCGGTTCATAACCAACAAAATGACCTTTAAAAACCTACTCAAATCCCATCTAGATAGTGCACAAATTTGTACATGCTCTGACCCAGGCTAAACAACTAACACAATATTCTAGTGTCATCCTGCTTCTGCTACTACTTTTCAGGCTATGACACACAACTATAACCTAACCCAGTCTACTTGTATCAACATCTAAACCCATTCCAATGGATCTGTGTTATTACTGCTGTTACTGCCACAATGAGCTCACTGCTCTTGTCCCCTCCTTTTCATGAAATACTACTCCTATTACATGCATCTGAATATTTATGTACTGGATTAAGTTTAGTTGTTACATGCAAATGGCAATTTATTTTGTGTTTGTATTAATTCTGAGCTTGTACATATGCTGAACTGGTGTAAAGTGTATCTCTATGGGAGCCTTTACTGTTCTATATTGTAACTCAATGATTTTGTATTATCTTAAGTGTACTTTGTCTAGATCGTTATTATGTTTACTGATGTTATACACTATTAGTAGCCACACTGGACTGTCTTAAGTGAGTTTGTCTAGAACATTGTCACTGTTATTGTTATGTATATTGATTTATACACTGTTATTAGTCATAGTGGAGCTTTTCTCCCCAGGCCTCCAATGAAAATGGACAGACTGTCAAGTTGGACTCTCTCAGTAAACAACTATAAAATAGATAAGTGGTTTGAAATTTGGGTGGATCAAACTCTTGTCTTGTGTGAGTAGATCTGGTCCAGGATCAAGCTTGTGGTAACTGCCCTTGGCCAATTCCATAAGAATGGAGAAGCAATGCTGCCTAGGTCAAACAGAAATCACCACAATGATTTTGGAAGTCATTCTGAATCTTTAAAATTACCCTGAGAATCAGTGGAAAGGGTGGAAACATATAAAATAACTTTCCCTACCATGGGAATGAGAATGCATCTGTTGTCCAGGTCTGGCTGTAAGGAGTCCTGGTGCAAAATTTGCTAAATTCTCTGTACTGAAAGGAGTCCAACACATCTACTTTTAGATGTTCCCCACAAGTGGATCAATTTCTTTAAGACACCTCTAGTTCAGTTTCCATTTCTAAGCGTCTTTCCTAGTCTTGCTTAGCTCGATGGAGTCTAAGATGCTTTCAGGGTTAAACAATGTAGAACAGTTACCTCCCATCACAGCCAGCCTGGATGGAAGGTAAGATCTGGTGCCCATGTGCAGAGTACATCACTGTGCTGCTGTCTGTAATCACCTGCAAAAGTCCAGGACACCACAGATTCATAGGTTCATAGGTTCATACTAGGCTATCTGCCCTAGGGCATTTATAAGCCTAGCCAGAGTGGGTTTGGCTTTCGGCACCCATTTTAAATTAATTTTGCTATGCCCTTTTTTGAGGTTAGTATACTGTGCCTCTGTCTAACAGTGACACAGAAGTGATACCCGGGGTAAACCTACAATCTCCCATCCACTCATCAAGATTCCTCTTGAAGAGAGTCAATGAGTCACTCCGCCTAACCTGGACTGGGATTTTATTCCAGAGTGAAGGGAGCCTCTGGGTTATGAATCTGTCCATCCAGCATGTCCTATTTATTTCAGTGCTGAGGTTCAAGTCTCTCGAGCACGTAGCTCAATGGGATTTGGATTTTCTGAGGTGCAGCATGTCCATTAATTCCAGGCTGGACATGGCTTTATACATCAGGCACAGATCGCCTCTGAGCAGGCGGTATGCCACTGAGTAGAGCTGGAGTTTCTTTAACCGGGCAGCATATGGCATCTGTTTGAGCCCTTTGATCCTCTTGGTGAGGTACTTTTGGGGTCTTTCCAGTTGCTGCAGGTGTCTGGTAAGGTACATCTCAAAAGGGGCATTGTACTCAATTATGGGCCTGATGAGGGATGAGTAAAGAGGCACGATGACCTCCCCTGACAAGGATGTGAATCCCTTCATGATTAGGTGGGCTATATAAAATGTTTTCCTAACCACTTTGGCCACGTGGTTGTCAAATGAGAGATTGCTATCAACTTGGGTCCCCAGGTCCCTAATTACTTCTTCTGTACTTAATGGATTACCACCTATGTGGTAATTTGTGGGCACTGTTTTGCCAAAGGGGATGACTGTACACTTTTTGGCGTTTAGCTTGAGGCCATGGCTCTGGCACCAGTTGTCTGTTTCTATGAGGCCGTTTTGGAGGATGCTTGTGTCAGCTGGAGAGTCGATTATGGCGCCCACTTTGCAGTCATCTGCGAACTTGGTCAGCCACAGTCCTTCCGTGTTGGCCTGTACCTCTGAGAAATATATACCGAACAAGAGAGGTCCCAGGACTGAGCCTTGTGGGATGCCACTTGTAACTGGTTTGGAGTCTGACATGGCTCCAGCAATTCTAACCATGTGGGTTCTGTCCTTGAGCCAGTTTGCAACCCATCTAGTGACATAGGGGTTTATATTTAAGCTGGTGAGCTTATCTATAATGACCAAGTGGGGTATTGTATCGAAGGCTTTTGCGAGGTCCAGGTAGGCTGTGTGGACCACCTTCCCCTCGTCAATGGCCTTGGTGACTGTTTCAAAGAAATCGACCAGGTTTTAGAGGCAGGATCTGCCCCTAACAAAGCCGAACTGGGTAGGATCCAGTGTCTGTAGGTCCCCAATATCTTTATTTATGAGGACCATGATGATCCTTTCCATAGCTTTGCAGACCAAGCTAGTCAGGCTTATGGGGCGATAGTTTCCAGGATCCGTTGAGGCACCACCTTTGTGGAGAGGGACCACTGTTGCTGTACGCCACTCTTTGGGTACATATCCTGTAGTAAGGCTGAGATTGAACAGTAATTTTATGTTTGGGTTTAGCTCTTCTTGGAGTTCATGTAGGACGCAGCCCAGGACACCATCTGGTCCCATTGATGCTGTGTTTTTTGCTTTGGAGAGGGTGGCTCTTACCCGAGCATCTGAAATGTCAGGGGGGCAGCACTCTGCTGGGATAGATATTTGCCCTTTTGGTGGGGAGGGGGGGGGGGGTTTGCGCTGAACCTGTCAGCTAGGATGTTGGCAATGTCTGTGGGCTCGATGTATTTTTTGTCATTTTGGACTAATTCTGAGCATATCTGGGAATTCCCACCCAGGTTCCTAACATAACTAAATAAAGCCTTATGATTATCCTTAGTGTCCTGTGCAATTTTTCTCTCGAAGCTGGCCTTAGACGATTTTATGAGTGCCCATAGTTTTTTGCTAATACTGATCATAGGTTCATAGGTTCATAGGTTTATACTAGGCTATCTGCCCTAAGGCATTTATAAGCCTAGCCCAAATTTTTGTGGCTTACGCCACCCCTTATATGAAAAAATACTGTGCCCATTAGTTTGTTGTGCCTCTGTCCAGCAGTGACACAGAGATGATTCCCGGGGTAAACCTACGATCTCCCATCCACAGGTCTAGATTTCTCTTGAACAGAGTCAGCGAGGTGCTCTGCCTCACATGGACCGGGATTTTATTCCACAGCATAGGGAGTCTCTGAGTGATAAATCTATCCCTCCAGCACGTCCTATTTATATCCGTGCTAAGGTTTAAGTCGCTTGCTCTAGTGGTTTTGGTGGATTTGGATTTTTGAGGTGGAGCATGTCCATTAATTCCGGGTTGGACATGGCCTTGTATGTCAGGCACATGTCACCTCTGAGCAGGCGGTATGCGACTGAATAGAGCTGGAGTTTCTTCAATCTGGCAGCATATGACAGATTTTGGAGTCCTTTATCCTTTTGGTGAGGAACTTTTGGGGTCTCTCCAATTGCTGCAGATGTCGGGTGAGATACATCCCGAATGGGGCATTGTACTCGATCATTGGTCTGATAAGTGAAGAGTACAGGGGAACAATGACCTCACTAGATCTGGATGTGAATCCCTTCATGATCAGGTGGGCAATGTAGAAGGTCTTTCTAACCACTTTAGCAATGTGAGTGTCAAAAGAAAGGCCACTGTCAACCTGGGTCCCCAGGTCCCTGATAACCCCTTCTGTGCTTAGTGGATTGCCACCTATATGGTAGCTTGGGGTTACCTTGTTTTTCCCGAAGGGTATGACTATACATTTTTGGCGTTTAACTTCAGGCCATGGCTCTGGCACCAGCTATCTGTTTCCGTGAGTCCCTTCTGAAGGATATCCGTGTCCGATGCACTTTCCACTATGGCGCCAGTTTGCAGTCGTCTGCAAACTTTGTCAGCCAAAGTCCTCCCATGTTGGCCTGTACTTCTGAGAAGTAGATGCCAAACAATAGGGGCCAAGGACCGAGCCCTGTGGGACACCACTTGTGACCGGCTTGGAGTCTGACACAGCGCCAGCAACTCTAACCCTGTGGGTTCTGTCCTTAAGCCAGTTTGCAACCCATCTTGTGACATATGGGTTTACATTTAAGCTGGTAAGTTTTCTACAATACCCGAGTGGGGTATTGTGTCAAAGCCTTTGCAAGGTCAAGGTAGGCTGTATGGACTGCCTTTCCTCATCAATGGCCTTGGTGACTGTTTGAAGAAGTCGACCAAGTTCAAAAGGCATGATCTTCCCTTGACAAAGCCAAACTGGGTCGGGTCCAATGTCTGCAAGTCCCTATATCTTTGTTTATGAGCTCCATTATGATCCTCTCCATAGCTTTGCAGACTAGACTTGTTAAGCTTATGGGGCGGTAATTACCAGGGTCCGTAGATGCGCTGCCTTTGTGGAGTGGGACAACAGTTGCCGTCGCCACTCCTTGGGCACGTATCCTGTGGTAAGGCTGAGATTAAACAGCTACCTTATGTGCGGTTTAATTCCTCATTTAGCTCGTGTAGCACACAGCCGGGGACACCATCCGGTCCCATTGATGCTGTGTTTTTAGCTTTAGAGAGCAGCTTTCACCTGCGCATTTGAGATGTCCGGGAGGCTACACTCGGCTGGGATAGTTATCTCTCCTTTAGGGGAGAGGGGTGAAGTTTGCACTGTATCTGTCTGCTAGTATGTTGGCAATGTCTGTGGGTTCAGTGATTTTTGTATCATTTTGGACTAATTCTGAGCATATCTGGGAGTTTCCACCCAGGTTCCTAACATAGCTGAAAAAGGCCTTATGATTGTCCTTTGAATCCATGGCAATTTTTCTCTCAAAATTGGCCTTAGTTGATTTTATGAGTGCTCGTATTTTTTACTAATAATGATCAGGGGTGACTTCCCTTTTATGGATTTTGTTCTATCATGTAATAGCTTTCTCCTCTTATTGTAAAGTTTGTTAATGGCTGGGATCCACCAGACTGGACGTTTGCCCTTTGTGGAAAGAGTCTTGGTTTTATTTGGGATAGCCTGATCCATGCAGTCCTGGAGGTGTTCATAGAAGGCATTTGTAAGGGCTTCCGCAGCTTGGGTTGTGGTTTCCACTGGCTCAGGGGCCTTGAAGGATACCACACCAGTCTTGAGTAGTGTGAAGTTTGCTTTAGAGAAGTTCCTCACTATGGTCTTTTTGTTTGGGGTGGGGGGGATGTGGATTTCCAGTGAGATTAGTTTATGATCAGATCTCACCAATGAGGATATACTTCGGTGTGGAGCATTTTGTCCCCATGTTTGTGACAATGAAATCTAGTATATTTTCTCCTCTCGTGGGAACAGTGACTAGCTGTTCCATGGCATTTGAATTTATGAAGTCCAGGAACCGTTGGGCTAGAAAGTTAGGGCTTGAGTAATGTTCCCAGTCTATATTCGGGTAGTTGAAGTCACCCAATATGATGGTGTTTGAAGATACATTTATACCCTCCAGTGTCTTCAGGAAGGCTGTGTGGGGTTCCTGAGTTTGAGAGGGTGGCCTGTAGCATGCTACAATTTGTAGAGCAGTTTTGCCTATGGTTAGTTGCACCTGGATGGTTTCGAAGCTTATGCGTTGCCACCAACCTGGAGGTGTGGGTATCCTTTATGAATATGGATACACCCCCTCCTTTTGTGGTGTGGTCCGGGTTTTGGGGCCGGAACGCATGATATGAGGTAAAACCTAATAGTGCCGGGGTGCTCTCAGGAGCCTTGAACCAGGTTTCAGTTACAAGCACAGACATCGATGTTCTCCATACTGAGAAGGGCCTCGAGTGCGTGCATTTTGAGAATTAGATTTCTGGCATTGAGCAGCATTACCCTCAGTTTGTTTTCTAGGGTGGTAGGTTTAGAATTTGAGCCTTGCCTAAAAAAGGCACTATGGGGGTGGCAAGAGCCTTAGCCAATATCCAGAATCCCAGGGGTGACAGGTGCAAGCCGTCCCTTGCGAAGCAGCGTGGCTTGTCAAGCATGTCATCCCAGGCAGACAGACACTGGATCCCCTTTGAATGACACCAGACATTAAGCCAATTGTTAAAGCTGATCATCTTGTCTCTATATTGTGGCATCATTCTTGGTGAAGGAAGGATACTGCTCAGGGTTAGGGTCATACCTGCCTGGGCTACATAATCAGAGAGCTCCTCTATGTCTCTTTTCATGTAGTCCAGGGAGGTACGTCTCAGGTCGTTCACACCAGCATGGACAATGACTGTGTCATATTTGTACTTGCCGTGGAGTGACCCGAGTGCTTGTGTTATGTGGCGGATTCTAGCGCCCGATAGGCAGCTTACTGTGACCCTCTCCTTGTTCAGCCTGGTGAGTGGGGCGTCAGTGTGTCTGACTATGGAGTCACCTATGACAAGTATGTTTGGTGTTGTATTTGGCCTTAAGGGCTGTGACTGCTTTGCACACTGCTTTTGTGGTTTATGTGTTGCTTGTGGGGTGTCTTGAGGTAGCAGTTGTTTGGGTGTCTGCTTTGGAGGCCTCTGCTGTTTAGGTAAATTTTTACTCAGAGCCTCGAGTATGTCTTTGTGTGTTTATGTGTTTGATTCAGTGGAGTGGTAGCATTATGTGAGGCTGGTTTTGTGGTGTGTGTAGTTGCCTTCTCCTCCTGTCTGGTCTTGCCAGTCCTGAGTTGAGAGAGCTAAGCCTCCAGTTTGGCTAAATAGCTGCATCTCTCGCAAGTATTTGTGTTATGTGGGAGGAGGAGAGGGTTGTGTGTGTACATGAGGCAGTTATAACATTGCCTCAAGATTCCCAGATTCACCAGCTGGACCGGAGAGAAGATTGACAACTGATCTTTGGACATGCTAGAATAATATTGGGAATTCCTTAATTGAAAACAAGGGCCAGTGGGGAGTGAGGGTGTAGTGCTTTTAATTTTTAGTGCTGACTTATATAATTGCTTTAGTGAGCAAGTGCCAGGTAACTTGAGTGCAATGTGTTACAAGTAACTAAATGCAAAAACGACAAACAGTAAATAGAAGTTATGTCCTTACCATAACGTTCCATGTGGAGTGTTCATCTCGCCTTTGTTCTTACACATGGGTTCGGAGCCGATCCTCGGCTCCGCGCCGGCCTCTTGCAAGCTCTGCATCGAGAAGAAGCTCGAGACAATCTAATACCCACAATCCCCCTCTGCCTTTACCTCAGATCTAGTTTGCAAGCAAACCAATCTCCAGAGAGAGCACATTCATGCTTGCATCA
Organism: Protopterus annectens; assembly: GCF_019279795.1. Lineage (NCBI taxonomy): Eukaryota > Metazoa > Chordata > Ceratodontiformes > Protopteridae > Protopterus > Protopterus annectens. The sequence goes on along the minus strand of NC_056727.1, from coordinate 920,352,003 downwards.
CACATGTCCAGAAATAAGAATTTATACGTAACTATATATATATATATATATATATATAGTAAGACAAATAGACATATATATACATATATATATATATGTCATCTATGTACACAATAATTGTAGAAGCAGTAGCAGGATGATCCTGGCCAGGCATCAAAGAACGTTCTTCCTAGGGCGGGAGGGTGGGAATGTAAGAACAAAGGCGAGATGAACACTCCACATGGAACGTTATGGTAAGGACATAACCTCTATATGTGATAGTGTTCAATCTCGCCGTTTGTTCTTACACATGGGTAGCGTCCCTAGCTCCTTGTTCCTGAGGAACTCACGGAAGGACGTTCTTGAGCACAGTGGAACCAAAGGTTGCCCTGTCCCTAGAAGCCTTGTCTACCTTATAATGAGAAATAAATGTATGTGGCTTAGACCAAGTAGCAGCCGCACATATAGCGTCCAGTGGTAGGCGGGCTGCATGAGCCAAAGATGTAGACACTGACCTTGTGGAATGTCCTTTGGGTTTGCGCAAAAGAGTTTGATTTGAAGAATCGTAGACATAGATTATACAATCTGTTAACCACTTAGAAAGAGTTCTTTTGGTAACTGCTAGTCCTTTCCTGCTATCAGCAAAAGCCACAAAGAGTTGATCAGTTTTTCTGTGATCTTTTGTTCTATCCAAGTAAAATCTTAGTTGTCTGTGAACATCTAATTTATGCAACATGTACTCCATTTTGTTGGAGTGATTTTTGAAGAAAGTGGGTAATTCAAGGGACTGATTAATATTGTTAATAGAACACACTTTAAGGAGAAAAGATGAATTGGTTCGAAGAGAAACTCTGTCAGAGTGAAAGATCAAATAAGGGTGCTTGATGGAGAGAGCCTGAAGTTCAGACACTCGCCTAGCGGAAGTAATGGCTACCAAAAATAGAGTCTTCCAGGACAAAAATTTTAATGGGCAAGAAGAGGCAGGTTCAAAGGGGGGCAACATTAATTTAGATAACAACAAGTTTAGACTCCAAGGTGACGTAGGAGATCTGACTGGTGGTCTAATGTGGAAAACCCCTTTTAGAAAGGCTTTACAAAGTCTGTGAGCCATGATAGGAGCTCCACATTCTTCCACATGGAAATTTGAAATGGCTGCCAATTGAACTCTTAGTGTAGCAGGAGAAGCACCCTGATGGAATAAGTCCGTTAAAAACTCTAATATATTATTCAAGGGAGCTGTAAAAGGATCCACTTGGTGTGTATTTGCCCAGAATACAAATCGCTTCCATTTACTAGAATATGTTTTAGTAGTGGAAGCTTTATGAGAAGCCACCAATATATCCTGGACTGCTGGCGATAAAAGATCAGACCTGGCTAAGTTGGGAATTGGAGCAGCCAAGCTGCTAGATGGAGGGACAGGAGCGCGGGATGGGGAGCCCCTGACGAGTGAGTCAATAGATCTGGCTCTGGGTCCAGAATCCAGGGTCCCCGAATGCAGTGAGTCTTCAGGAAGGGAAACCAAATTTGACGAGGCCAGAATGGGGCAATGAGGATTATTGTCCTGTGTAGGTTTCTGGCTTTCTGGAGAAACTTTGGAATTAGAGGAAATGGAGGAAAAGCGTACAGGAGTCCCGGGGGCCAATCGTGAACCAGTGCGTCCCTGGGGACTTCCCCTGGAGGGGGTAATAGGGCAAAGTAGCTCCTGCATCTGGCGTTCATTGGAGACGCAAACAGGTCGCAGGAAGGCTGGCCCCACGTGCGAAAAATCCTTTTCGCTACTGACTGTTTTAGGGACCACTCTTGCGGTAGCAGAATTGCTCTGCTCAGCCTGTCGGCTATGACGTTGGATGACCCCGGAATGTGCGTTGCTATTAGAAAGCGACCCGTGGACTCCGCCCACTGCCAGATTCTCATGGCCTCTCTGCATAGCTGATAGGATTTGGTTCCCCCTTGCTTGTTTATGTACCAGACTACAGACATGTTGTCCGTCTGAACTGCAATAGTTCCCAGAGGAAGAAGGGGAGCAAAGTGTTGCAACGCTAGAAACACTGCCCTCAACTCTAGAACATTGATGTGCAGATTGTACTCCAATTTGGTCCATTCGCCTTGGACTGTCTGTCCCTGAAAGATGCCCCCCCACCCTATCAGGGAAGCGTCCGTGGTCACCGTAACTGTGGGCGTGGGTAGCACAAACGGCCTTCCCTTGGAAAGGTTGCACATTTGAAGCCACCAGTTTAGATCTGTTTTGCATGTTTTCGTTATAAGAATCTCGTGTGTTAGAGGTAGCTGTTGAAACGACCATTGTGCAAACAGTAGCCATTGTAGGACTCTCAGGTGCAGCCTTCCTAAGGGTGTTGCAATAAGGGAGGCTGACATGAGTCCCAACACCTTCAGTACCAGCTTTGCTGGAGATTTCCTTGACAAGAGTAGAAGACGTATATGAGTCTGAAGTGATAGTATCCTTTCTGGGGGAAGTCTTAGAATTAACTGACATGTGTTTAATTCTGCTCCTATGAACAAGATATTTTGTGATGGCTGAAGTAAGGATTTTCCGAAGTTTACGGAAATCCCTAGGTGAACACACAGTTGAAGAGTAAAGTCTCTGGCCTGTAATAGTTGACGCTGGGTGGTGGCAGAAAGGAGCCAGTCGTCCAGATACGGAAACACCTGGAATCCTTGGCGTCTCAAGTGAGACGCTACCACTGCCATGCATTTGGTGAAGACCCTGGGGGCTGAGGTCAGACCAAAGGGCAGGGCTCGAAATTGAAAGTGACTGGCCCCAGCCGGAAGCGCAAATGATCTCTGGATGCCCTGGCCATTTTGATGTGGTAGTATGCATCCTCTAGATCTATTGAGCACATCCAGTCGTCCTTCTGTAAGAATGGAAGGATCGATTGAAGCGTGACCATTCGGAACTTTTCTTTCCTGACGAAGGTATTGAGATAGCTCAGGTCCAGAATGGGCCTCCAGTCCCCTGTTTTCTTTGGAACTAAAAAGAACCTTGAGTAAGTTCCGAATCCTCTTTGGTCCGCTGGGACTGGTTGGATGACTCTTTTTTCTAGCAGCTTCGAAATCTCTATAGCTGCTGGCTCTCGCAGATGGGGCGGTACATCTGGGAGTCTTTTCTTTGGAATGGGATGGGATAGAAAGGGTATGTTGTAACCTCTGGTAACCACGTTTTTTACCCACTTGTCTGTAGATACATTTTGCCAGGCCTGAGGGTATAAAGCTAAGCGACCCCCGACTGCCTCCAGAGCAGGACAGTCGGGCCTCCTCTCAGGAGCGCTGGAAAGGTTTATCAGGGAGTGTATCCCTGTCACCTTGATGTTGCGGACCCCCTCTGCCGCCTGGGCGGCGTCTTCCACCTCTGCCCCTCCTCTGCCTCTAGAGGGGCATCTCCCTGTGTGCCTGAGAAAGCTCCTTGGGGTTTTCGAAACCACATTTTCCCACCACGTTGCCCTTTGGGGTACGGTCTGGTTGGGGTGGAAAAACGGACTCCGACAGCAGACAGGGTCTTTCCCTCCTGTTCACACCGGGTAAGGGTCTCCTTTACTTTGGGGCCAAAGAGAGTGGCACCGTCAAATGGGGCGTTAGTAAAGGAAGACTTGAAGGCTTCCGCAAAGGAACATAAGCGCATCCAGGATTGTCTACGAAGAGCAATCGCTGAAGCTGCTGCCCTACTCAAACCTTCGGTTGCGTAGGAAATCAGCCTCATGGACGAGTTCACAATGGATGTGAGGGTATTAAGTTGTGCTGTCACTTTCTCCGAGACAGCAGCATCTGTAGTACCCTGGAGGGTATCTCCCAACTCTTTGACTAGATCCCTCTGTAGACGTGTAAAATGGGTCAAATAGTTCAGGGATCGCATGGAAAAAGCCGCTGAACTAAAAATGCGCTTCCCATACCTATCCATCGTCCTAGAATCTTTATTAGCGGGATGGACAGATGAGGAAGACTCTGACATCTCCTTTTTCGTGGCCGCTGCCACCACCATAGCGTCCACTGGAACTCCTTTTGTCAGGTAGGACTTGTCCTGAGGTGCCGTGATGTATTTATTTGGTTTCCTTGGGACTGGTTCCACTGTGTCAGGAGCCTCCACCCTTCGAGCAATTAGTTCCATTAATTCATCAAAGGGCGGAGTGACCCAGGAGGAGGAAGGGTGAGCACCAAATGCCTTCAGCAAAACTGACTCATCCTCAGAAGGGGGAAGGGATTGCCAGTCACCTCTCTGTTTCAGGATCTCCAATATGTCCGAAAAAGAGACATCTTCCAATGGTGACTTAGGGGACCCTTCTGACTCATCTAAGTCAGTATCAGATGTCAAGGATTCTTGTGGAGAATCCAAGTGTCTCCTCTTACACAACCTTTTCCTAGGGACTTCTTCGTGGGGAGCATCCGAAGAAGCCTCTGAGGAAGAGGGGGCACCCTCCAGGGGTGGCTGAGACACTGGTGCCCGACGCTTGGATGTGGCCGTGGGTGCAGAGGAGGATAACGGCCCTTTATGGGGAGGAGAGGTTGCTCCCACTGATGTGGTTGTCTGGGTAGACAACACCTTCCTCATTAGGTCAAACGCCCCCGGGTCCCGCATCGAAGAATCTCCCGGTTCGAGGAAATGGGAAGAATCCCGACACAGGCACGAAGGCATCGACCCGAGGGCGGAGCGAATCGATCCACGCCGAGGCCCGAGGGGAGAGTCGGAACCAAAACGTCGGTTCGACTCTGGCCCCGGAACCAAGGACAGACCGTCGGCTCCGAGACTCCGGTATCGGGTCCGACGGAGTCGAGGTGAGGAACAGACCGAGAAAAGGCGGTTCTGGACCCGAGGGCTCCACAATCAGTAGATCAGCCTCTTCCGGCTCCAAAGACTGAACAGGTCTCGAGGAGGAATGGATGGAGACATCGGGGAGGCCTTCAAGTTTCGACACCAACTGGGTGGAAACCGAAATAAGTTTGGACAGGGCCGAATGCTCCAATAACTTCTGCACCACGCGATCCACATTGATATCAGAGAGTTTGGAGGAAGAGCGGGTCAAGGAACCGAAGACGGAGCCGACCTCAATAATGTCGAAGGAGGGCTCCATCACCGGTTCCAAGACTCGAGGCTCAGGAACCGATACCAGTTGAACACTCGGCCCGAAGTCTGTGGAACCGGTGATCTAACTTTTGCTGAAGAGCTCGGAGCCGATGACTTGGGCTCCGACGTCTTCGATTCCTTAGAGGACTTTGATGCGTGGTCAGAAGCATCAAGAGCCTCCTGAAAAGAGGGTTTCAATAAACCTCTGTCCATTAGTTTCCTGCGCCTATCTGTCATGACCCTCCCACTAAAAGAGTGACAGATGGAACAGTCCTCTTGCAAGTGGAGAGGGCCAAGGCAGTAGACGCAGGAACTATGGTTGTCAGTCACTGACATTTTCTGGCCACACTGACAACGCTTGAAACCTGACTTTACCTTATCAGACATTATAAAAGTACAAGACAAGTCCAGTAATGCAGTCAAACACAAGAAAAAATTTGTCAAATCCGAGTAAAAATTGTCAATCCGGTATAAAAGTCAAATCCTAGTAAATTTAAGAAGGGTTGTAGGCCCCGAACAATTCTAACCGATAAAACAGTTTAACGGTACCGAGAAATTATCCAGTAACAACACAATCACACAGAATATCAGAGAAATATCAAATAGTAATAAGAAATCCAATAAAATATAACAAATAAAGTTATATCTTAGCTTTAGACGCTCGAGCTAGCTCCCAACGATGCGAACGCAGCAGCGGCAAACTAGATCTGAGGTAAAGGCAGAGGGGGATTGTGGGTATTAGATTGTCTCGTGCTTCTTCTCGATGCAGAGCTTGCAAGGAAGGCGCCGTGAGCCGAGGATCGGCTCCGAACCCATGTGTAAGAACAAACGGCAAGATTGAACACTATCACATCTTTCTTTCAAGTGAAACAAGGAAATAAGTACAGTAAGCAATGCAGATATCACTAGTGATCCACAGAAGCGCTGAGAAGTTGCGTATTAGGTGGAATTAGCTTCCAGGGAAACAAACAACAAGCATATAAACAAAGCTAGATTCAGCAGGCCTGGATCTAGTCTATGCTAGAGCAAACAAGGTGAACCAATTTCAGTAAGATACAGTTCAAATATTCAGGCACTATAAACCTTTAACCAGAAATTCCCAGCTCAGAAGGGCAGAGTCCAGCCTCTTCTCCCACAAGAGTGCAGACCACGAACCTTCTTAATGTAAAATAACTGGCCTGAAGCCCAAGTGCCTAAACCAGAACTAATACACTTGGACACTGGGCTCTCAATCAGTAGTTCCCAACTTAGAAGGATGAAAGCTACCTGTCCTGCCACCACAGTGCTTGCCACAAACCTTCCTAATGTAAAACAACTGGTCTGAAGCCCAAGTGCTTAATCCAAAAGACTTGAATGATAGCTACACTTTAATCAAGTTACAACCAAGCAGTAATAAAAAAAATACCAAAAATTTTTAAAATTTTCCCTTTAGAAGGGGGAATGTTTCCCTGGAAAAAAAATTAAGGTTGCCCTCAAAAGTTACACAAAACAAAGCCCTAGATTTCCAAAAGGGCCCCGGCCACACTAT